>NW_028189443.1:0-15000 GCF_048542155.1 Nylanderia fulva | reverse complement strand
ACTAAGGACATCCTGGTTAGTTTCTTTTCCTCCGCTTAATAATATGCTTAAATTCAGCGGGTAATCTCGCCTGCTCTGAGGTCGTCGCATAGTGAGTTTTCGTAGCCGTTTGCCTCCTCCGCGTCGCTCATCGTCGTCTCTCCTCTATAATATATATTATAAGAGGGAGAGAGAGAGAGCGTCGAACGAGAGAGCAGCAGCGGCAGCACACGAAATACGCGAGAAGGCAAATCGCCGGGGCGCTAACCGCACACACACTCGTTGGTGGTAATGGAGACGATATATCGCGGGGTTCGAGATTCTCGGCTCTCCCTTCTCTTTTATATACGAAATTCGGGCGGAATCGATTCGACGAGTACACGACGCGGCGCGCCGGTCCCCTTTTTTCGCTTTACGAAAATTTCGTGGACTCGGACACGCGGTCGGCTCGCGATTCAAAACCCTTCTCCGTAAAGAGGTAAAGGATTATGAATGCTCTCTCCGCCGGACGACGACGCGCCGTATATTTCTCCGTAATACCGTTATGTGTGCGGGCAAGGGCGCCTCGGCATAAGACGCGCGAGCGCTATCGCACCGAGAGACGCGGCACAGAGTGCGAGAGCAGTCCGGTCAGTCTGTGTGATGTACGGAGAGGAAAGGCGGTGAGACAAGCGCTACCTACTTTCGGGAGACAACGACGCACGCGCCGCTCTAGGGAAAGCGGTGTCATTCACTGTCCTGACCCTTTTTTTGGCCGTTTGTTGCTCCCTTCGCGCGCGCTCTTACTCTCATCCCATTTCTCCTCGGCTCTCGCGTACACACACGACTTGGATACACAAACACGCTCCCCCTCTTAATTCGCGCAGCATTCTCTGGGCGCGCGTTCGCCAACGTTTTACACGCTTGTGCGCTTCTCCTCCTCATTATTATTATTATTTCGGTGTGTCATTTCAGACGACGCCAGGATTTGCACCGCGGCCGGTCGGCGCGGCACAGACACATCGGGCGAACGTCCAACGATCGCTCGTACGCCCATTGTAAGCGTTGCACAGGACACAGGCGACGCGCGCGCCATTCTCTGGTCGCCCGCGTCGTGGCCGTGCGCGCTTTTCGGGCGCAAGCAGTTTAGGGGTACTAAAACGACCCTCAGCCAGGCGTGGTCCGGGAATTGTATCCGTGGACCGCAATGTGCGTTCGAAATGTCGATGTTCATGTGTCCTGCAGTTCACAAGTTGACGCGCAATTAGCTGCGTTCTTCATCGACCCACGAGCCAAGTGATCCACCGTTCAGGGTAATCGTTCGAAATTTTTGCGTTCGCGAAGAAACGCGCTTCTCGTTCAACCATCGTGGTCTCTTCTCTCGGACGAGAGAGAGAGAGAGAGAATAATCGTGGTGGCTCTTTGATCAGCCTGTCCGCGCGCGTCCGAGGACGCGCGCGGACCGCCGCTTCCCGCCAGGGAAGGCTACGGCACAAAGATAGAGTTGTGTGTTTCTCGTTCGGAGCGTCTCTCCCGCAACGGGAGAGCCGGGGCGGAAGCTCTTTGAAGAAACCGTCGGACCGACACAGTTGACAGATTGGTCGAAATATCATCGATCCCTTCTCTGTGTTATATATATATTATAATAATATATGGGGGTCCTCTCGCTCGGCACTCGCGGTCGCACACCGTGTGTTCTCGGCACGCTGACCGCTGCCCCGCGACAACGGGGAGGGCGCGCGTCGACGAACGTCGTGGGTGCTGCACACACGCGTGCGCGGGCAAAGGTTACCACCGGTTCGCGCTCAACGCCGAATCGACGCTCTGTGTGTGTGTGTGGCCGGAGAATGGCACACACACGAGCGTGATCGCGAAGCGTCTCGCTCCGAATCGTCGTCGAACACCGCCGGGCGCGCTGCTCTGCTTGCCGACTACTTTCGGTCAGAGAGGCGCGACGGCGTCCGTCGTTATATCAAAACACAACAACAAATTCCGTCAAATCCGTTATTTCCTTTATCTCTGAGAGCGCCTTTTCAGCGCGTCCATTCAGTCGCCGACTGCTGCGAGCGCGCGTCTCTCCCAAAAGAGAGGACTCTCGACGCAGAGCAGGACCTCCGGAACGTTAATGATCCTTCCGCAGGTTCACCTACGGAAACCTTGTTACGACTTTTACTTCCTCTAAATGATCAAGTTTGGTCATCTTCCCGGCAACATCGGCAATGCCGAGACATTGCCGCGCACCAGTCCGAAGACCTCACTAAATCATTCAATCGGTAGTAGCGACGGGCGGTGTGTACAAAGGGCAGGGACGTAATCAACGCGAGCTTATGACTCGCGCTTACTGGGAATTCCTCGTTCATGGGGAACAATTGCAAGCCCCAATCCCTAGCACGAAGGAGGTTCAGCGGGTTACCCGGGCCTTTCGGCCAGGGAACACACGCTGATTCCTTCAGCGTAGCGCGCGTGCGGCCCAGAAAATCTAAGGGCATCACAGACCTGTTATTGCTCAATCTCGTGCGGCTAGAAGCCGCCTGTCCCTCTAAGAAGATTTGTTTGTACGTTGGTAGTAAAAACCCGCCAGCCAAAGCCGGGGGCCTTCGCAATACCATAAGGTACGCTTATTTAGCAGGCTAGAGTCTCATTCGTTATCGGAATTAACCAGACAAATCGCTCCACCAACTAAGAACGGCCATGCACCACCACCCACCGAATCAAGAAAGAGCTATCAATCTGTCAATCCTTCCGGTGTCTGGGCCTGGTGAAGTTTCCCGTGTTGAGTCAAATTAAGCCGCAGGCTCCACTCCTGGTGGTGCCCTTCCGTCAATTCCTTTAAGTTTCAGCTTTGCAACCATACTTCCCCCGGAACCCAAAAGCTTTGGTTTCCCGGAAGCTGCCCGCCGAGTCATCGGAGGAACTTCGGCGGATCGCTAGCTGGCATCGTTTATGGTTAGAACTAGGGCGGTATCTGATCGCCTTCGAACCTCTAACTTTCGTTCTTGATTAATGAAAACATTTTTGGCAAATGCTTTCGCTTCTGTCCGTCTTGCGACGATCCAAGAATTTCACCTCTAACGTCGCAATACGAATGCCCCCATCTGTCCCTATTAATCATTACCTCGGGGTTCCGAAAACCAACAAAATAGATCCGAGGTCCTATCCCATTATTCCATGCACGCAGTATTCAGGCGAAGGTAGCCTGCTTTAAGCACTCTAATTTGTTCAAAGTAAACGTACCGGCCCGACTCGACACTCAGTAAAGAGCACCGCAACGGGATATTAGTTGGGCCGCCCCTCGCGAGGCTAAGCCCACCGGTAGGACGTCCCACATCACGCCAGTTAAACACCGCGAGCGGTGAACCGACGGTGTGCGACACAGATTCAACTACGAGCTTTTTAACCGCAACAACTTTAATATACGCTATTGGAGCTGGAATTACCGCGGCTGCTGGCACCAGACTTGCCCTCCAATGGATCCTCGTTAAAGGATTTAAAGTGTACTCATTCCGATTACGGGGCCTCGGATGAGTCCCGTATCGTTATTTTTTCGTCACTACCTCCCCGTGCCGGGAGTGGGTAATTTGCGCGCCTGCTGCCTTCCTTGGATGTGGTAGCCGTTTCTCAGGCTCCCTCTCCGGAATCGAACCCTGATTCCCCGTTACCCGTTCCTCATCGGAGGAACTTCGGCGGATCGCTAGCTGGCATCGTTTATGGTTAGAACTAGGGCGGTATCTGATTCGCCTTCGAACCTCTAACTTTCGTTCTTGATTAATGAATGAGGGAGAGAATGAGAGCGTTGCGGAAGTGAGTGAGATAGCGTGTATGAGAGTAATTGGTGCGAGACTCCGTAAATTCCTGTTTACGGAGACGAACAAAATTTCTAAGATTGCGAGTGAGAAAATACTGGACATTGTGGGAGAATATGAGGAACAGATGATGAAAATGTTGTGCAAAAATGAGAGAATACAGGGGAAACTGGATGAGTGTATGCGTCAAGCGAGTCGGGATTTAGCCTACGGCGGAAGTGGAATGATCTATGCGAGCGTGAGTGCGAAAAATGTTGAAAAGGGCGTGATTGAAAAGGTACAGGAAATGAATGTGAAAACGAGTGAAAACAAAAGAGAAGAGTTATGCGGTAATAGTGAGAGCGGATGATGCAAGTGCGAGTGTGACAAGTGAGGAAGTAAAGGAGAGAATGATGAAGCATGTGAGCAAGTCACTGAATGTGCGTGTGAAAGCGGTGAGGAAAGTGAGGAATGGAGGTGTAGCGATTGAGACGATGAGCGAGAGTGAGTTGAAAAGAATAAGAGAGTGTGGTCAGTTTAAGAATGCTGGCCTAAAGGTTGAGCTGCTTCGCAAGATAGGCCCAAAGATCATCTTGTACGATGTGCCGAATGATATGGCGAGTAAAGTGTTAATGAGAGAAATGTATGAGAGGAGCTTGAAAGGGCGAGTGGATGAGAGAGTATTTATGGAACGTGTGCGTGTTGTGAGTGGGAATGCGAAGAAAGATGCAACCTGCGGAAATGTGATATTAGAAGTTACGAGTGCAATAAGAAATGTGCTGTGTAGTGTCGGACGAGTGTTTGTGCATTGGAAGGCCTTTAGGGTAAAAGAGTTTTTCAGTGTGCTGAGGTGCCACAAGTGCTTCGCATTTGGGCACATGATGCGGCAATGCACCGAAAAGGAAAGACTGTGCCAAAAATGCGGATGTGTAGGACACATAATGAGAGATTGTAAAAAGGAAAGTGTGTGTAGAAACTGTAAGCTGAAAGGGAGCAAATGTGATCACTCGGTTCTGTCCGAAGTGTGTCCGGAATACGTGAGAGCGTTAGAAAAAGAGAAAGCGAGAATAAATGACGAATGAATGGTGCGTGAATGTGGTGCAGTATAACTGCCAGAGAGCGTATGCGGTTATGTGTGATCTGGGTGAGATGATGCGCGAACGTCGAGTGAGTGTAGCACTGCTGCAAGAACCGTATGAAAGGCATGGACGTGTGGTGGGCTTGCCCATAGGTATGGATGTGATTGTGTGCGAAAATGGGACGATGAAAGCAGCAGTGGTGGTAAATGACTCTAGGTTAGACGTGATGTGCGTGAGAGAGTGTACGAATAAGCTTGGTGTGAGTGTGTGGTTGAAGGGGGACTTTGGCGAAATGTATGTGGTGTCCATGTATTGCCAGTATGGTAAGTGTATCGAGCCGTACTTGGCGTACATGGACAGAGTATGTGAGACGGCCGGGAGAAAGCGTCTGCTGATAGGTCTGGATGCGAATGCCATCTCTCCCTTGTGGTATAGCAAGGGTGGAGGCAGCAGAGAGAGTGAAGCGCGTGGTAGAGTGATTGAGGAATGGATGATTGCGAGCGGGATGAATGTTGTTGAATGAGCCAAGCGAGTTTTACTCGTTCAGCGGGCCGAATGGGGAGAGTGACATCGATGTCACTTTCGTGAACGGCGTGAATGGAGGGTGCCGGTATGAGTGGGAAGTAAAGCCGACTGGGGAGTGAGTGACCATAACGTATTGTTAATACGGATGGTACACAGAGAGAATGTAGGTACGAATGAGGGCATGCGTAGATGGGTGTGCAAGGATGTAGACTGGGAAGGATATATGTGTGATATGCGAGAGAGTGCGTTAGAGGATGCAGCGAGCGCCATAGACGAAGCGGATGCGCAGAGCTGTGTAGAGCGAATGATGAAATGGATCCATAGTGCGAATGATCGATGGATGAAGAGGTGTAAACCTGTGTATGCTAGGAAGCTTGTGTGGTAGACGGATGAGCTTGAGAAACTGCAGAAGGCTGTAGGAAGGAGCAGACGTGCCTACCAGCGTGCGAGAAAGATGAATGGAAGCAGAGTGGAAGAAAAAATGAATGAATATAAGTATGTTTTGCGGGAGTATAAGGAGGAAATGCGAAAAGTGAAAGAGGAGAATTGGAAGCGATTTGTGTGCGTGACTGGGAAGAGGGATCCATGGAGCGATGTATATAAGGTGTGCATGGGAAAGCGTGATAGGGTAAGATTAAGTGGCATAAAAGTGGATGATAGAGTGACGAGTACATGGAAAGAAAGCGCGGATGAGCTAATGAAGAGATTCTTCCCGGCAGCAAGGACGAACGTGGCGATAGACGCCAGGGGAGACGTGAGGGAGGAAGAAAAGCAGTTTGAATGGAGCGAAGTGGGTGTGGCAGTGAGATCGATGAAAGTGGGTAAGGCACCTGGTATGGATGGTGTGAGTGCTGAGATGTTGCGAGCGATTTGGCGTGCTGTCCCGGTATGGATGAAAAGAATGTATGATGTATGTCTGAATACAGCGTGTTTCCCCCCGGCGTGGAAGACTGCGCGGGTGGTAGTGTTATTGAAGTCTCCCGATAAACCTAGGTCGGACCCTGGGTCTTATAGGCCCATTTGACTGCTGTCCGTGCTGGGGAAAGTGTTGGAGTGAATGATGGTTGGAAGACTCGAGCGAACGATGGGTGGAAGAATGTGTGACGCCCAGTACGGATTTGTAAGGAATCGGTCGACCGAGGATGCATGAAATCGAGTGCATGACTGGGTGAATGGGTCGGAGAGAAAGTATGTGTTAGGAGTGTTCGTGGACTTCAAAGGAGCGTTTGATAACCTAGAGTGGGAATGTGTGATCGAGAAATTGCGTGAGGTTGAATGTGAAGAAATTGAATTATGGAAGAGCTATTTTAGCGGCAGGCGTGTATGCATAATGGGTGCGTGTGACACAGTGTGGAAAGACGTAAAGCGTGGCTGCCCGCAGAGCTCCATCTGTGATCCATTTATATGGAACCTAATGATGGATGAACTGTTGTGGCGGCTGCGTGAGAGTGAATGTAAAGTGGTTGCGTACGCGGATGACTTGTTGTTGGTCGTGGAAGGACAGAGCCGAGCGGAGTTGGAGAGAAAGGGTACTAAGTGGATGAGAATGGTGTACGAATGGGGAGTGAAAGTAGGTGTGAGTGTGTCTGAAAACAAGACTGTGATGATGTTGATGAAAGGTAGTATGGCTGGGACGAGGCCTCCCAATGTACGAGTGAATGATAGATGCGTGAGGTATGCGAGGAGCGTGAAATATCTGGGTGTTTGTGTGAGTAAAAGGATGAACTACAGGTTGCATCTGGAGTGTCTGAAAAAGAAATGTATGAATGTGGTGGGAAAATTAAGACGCGTGTTGAGAAGTGAGTGGGGTTTGCGAAAGAAAGCTGTGACTGTGTTGTATAAAGGTCTGTTCATGTCGTGTGTGATGTATGGAGCGAGTGTATGGTATGGAGTGATGAGATTTGAATATGCGAGGGAGCTCATAAATAGGTGCCAGCGAGTGGTGTTGAGTGCGTGTCTGAATGTATGTAAAACGGTCTCCACGGCGGCCATGCAAGTCCTTATGGGTGGCTTGCCGTGGGACCTGGAGTGCGTGAGAAGAGGAGTGTTGTATAAGGTGAGAAAGGGAATTAGTATGAGTGAGTATGATGTAGTGAATGATAGTGACTTGCGTGAGAGAGGTGTGGAAGGATGTATGGAATTGGTGAGTGAAAGGCTGTATGAGATGTGGCAGAATAGATGGAATAAGTGCGAGAAAGGAAAAGTGACGTATGAATTTATAAAGAATGTAAGGTTCGCGGGTGAGTGCCGAGAGTTCGAGCCTAGCTTGAGCCTGGGCTATATCCTGACAGGGCATGGAAGTTTGAATGAATTCCTGTATAAGCGTGGTCTGTCTGAGAGTGAGAGCTGTGCATGCGGAGCGGAGAGAGAGAATTAAAAGCATGTGTTGGTTGAGTGTCCAATGTATGGTGATGTGAGGAACCTGAGTGAGTGGGGTGTGATTGTGCGAGAGAATGGCAGTGTGGATGTGAGTCCCATGTTGGAATGTAAGGAAAGGTATGAAAGTGTTGGTGTGTATGCGAAGATTGTATTTCAGAGAAGGAGGGCGATGCTGAAAGGAGGATAAGAGAAGCCGATGTTCCCGAGGAACATAGGCCGACCACTGCCTGGGAGGTGTAGGCCTCCGAAAGCTGGGAGTGGTCTCGGCCACGAAGATCCAACCAGTGATCTTGACTGGTACCACGGGAGTCGGGTTGCCCAGGGGGATTCGTCCTTCGTCCCGGCAATTGAGGTCGGACTCGTGGGGGTAGTGGTTGAAGCCGCATGCTGGTTAGGGGCTCTCGGGCCTCGACGGGTGAGCAGCGTATCTGCTCGGGCACCAGTCCTGCACAGCTGGTAGAGCGTTGGACAGGCGCTCAACCCAACCGGTGGGTTGCCGAAGAGTCCTACAAACTCGGAGGCGCTACTGGTAGTTCCTGGCCTGTTGGAACGAGCTGATTGGGCTTATCCCAATTCCGCACCCATGGGGGTCGTGTGATTAAGCTCTCTGAGCAGGTACCGCACGTTAAATCAACCACGGACATCTGTTCCTATCTACTTTCCCCAGGAGGCTACTGACGATTCGACAGTAGTACGGGCATGGCGCACCCGGGGCCCCGAGGTCCCTTTCAAGCCAGGATGGGAGGCATCGTGTCTGGGGCTGCATGGCCGCGGGGAGGTTAAGTTGCGCGACCGCAAACGATCCTCCAGGGGCACCTGGCGCAACCTCTGTGGTATATAAGTCGCCTTACTCAGATGATGGAGGCTCTGTTTGAGTGGACATTTTTTTTCCTGCCATACTCGTGGGATATACATGGAAAGAACAAAACTAAAACAAAAACACAAAAACTTGGCTGATACTTTGGTAACGACTAATGCTGGCACGAAAGTAACCGAAACTCTGAACGCCGAAAAAGAGAGAAAAAGAGAATTGCTGTTTGCGCGAAGGGGATCTGTAAGTAGATCACCACCTCCTTCGGGTAGTACCCAAAAAGACACTGAAGAGACGCATGAAGGGAACACAAGTCTGAGTGATTCTGAAAATGAGAAGGATGGATATGAAAGATTAGAACAGAGCACAGGAGTAAATGAAGTAGAGGAGATGATGGAGACAAAGGAACAGCTCGAGACATTCATGTTTAATGATAACAACAAAATAACAAAATCTGCAATAAAATACATATTGTCCAAATGGGCAGTACTAGAAAATAGACTACATAATGTAGTTTTAGAAAAAGAAAAATGGAAAGCTGCTTACCAAGCTGTTGCTTACTTGACGCCTAAAGGACTCTCCTATGCCAATGTTACGGCAGGAACTCCAAGGACTGCTACAGGTGCTGTAAAAGAAAAAGAAAGGAGGTCAGATACTACGCACAAAGTAGTACTAATTAAACCTATAAAAGAAGACGAAGATGCGAGAACGAATAGTGAAATAAAGAAGGAGGTTATAAAGGAACTGACAAGTACAAATAAAAGGCTGAGGATAAAGGCAATAAGGCAAATGAGAGAAAAAGGAGTAGTGGTGGAGGTGGATGAAAGAGACGGGGACTTTGTGAAAAGAATAAACCTAACAACAAAGAAATTGAAAGTAGAGGAGCCAAGGAAAATAAATCCTACTCTTATAATTTATGACGTAGACAGGGAATATAAGTTTGAAGATCTCAAAGAAGATTTCATACTTAAAAACTGTGACAATCCGGATCCAATCGAAATAGAAGAATACAAAAAGGATTGTGTGGGAGTAACTATGACTCTCTCGGTCCTCAAAGCAACACGCTGCGATGGTACTTAGAGAGAGTCGTGGTTGGTTTGTGATGCGCCAACGAAGTCCTCTAGTAAGGACCTTCAGCCTCTCACGACCAAGTTGTACCTCCACCTCCTTGTGGTGCTCCCGGAAACGGCCTACTTTGAAAGTTTAAACTCGGTAGGTGTCGACTAAGAGAGTGTACAGCGAAGTGCGCCCCTAAGGGCTTCGGCCCATGCGCCTACGGTCATGGTGAGTTGTGGGGCTAAGAAAGACCGGGGTTTCTTGGGGGGCTCTTGGTTGTCAATCCGTTTGCCCCCCTACACGCAATTAATTATGGAGAGAAATTTAAATGAGAATACTGTCCCGGATTCTCGGATGGCCCGGGGACTGCGTGCGAGTGCTCGCTTGAGTGAGAGCGCGAGAGGTGCGGAGGACCCTGACGGGGTCGCAGCTGGTCCGTCGCAAACCACTATAAGGACCAGCCAGGCTGAAGTGGACAGCCTAGAGGAGGAAATGGTCAGCTGTGAGCAGTGTTCGGCGAGGTTCCGGAACATGCGTGGTCTTGGTGTCCACAAAGTACGTGCTCACCCACTACAAGCCAACAGTGCTATCAATGTTGACCGCTTAAAGGCCAGATGGTCAGTTGAGGAAACTAGACTCATGGCACGCGCTGAGGCTGAAAGCACCTTAGCCGGGGAGCTTTTCATTAACCAGTATCTGGAGACAAGGTTCCCCAATAGGAGTCTCGAGACCATCAAGGGTAAACGGCAACAGGAGCCTTACCGAGTGATGGTTACAGACTTCTGCCAAGAGATCCAATCGCGTCGCGCGATTGTGATCGATGAGGGCGATAGGGATAGTGCGGTGATGACACGAGCCGACACCATTCCTGCGGCCATTGAGGCTAGTACTGACGATCATAGCGCACATCAGCCTCCCCCTGAACAAAGTTCTCAGAGGCTGCGGGACAAGATACAATCACTCGTAGAGCAGAGTGCGGCGTTCCGTAGCTACGAAACTGATACTGTTGCTGGCACGGCAAGAGATGCTCTGACGGCGGGGAGGGTCGACGTCTTGGCTATCGAGAGATGGCTGGACATGATCTTCCTTCGGCCGCTACAAATGCGCCCTCCGCAACGCGTTTCGGCAAAGAAGCACTGTCCTCCAGTCAAGCGAGAGAGCAGGGAGCAGAGGAGAAAGAGGGAGTATGCAATTGTGCAATCCCTCTACAAGAAGAACAAGAAGTCCTGTTTGTCGCGTATCCTCGAGGGCGACTTGGTGCGCGAGAGGCCGTCTGCTGTCGAATTCTTTAACTGCTGGCGCCCCATTATGGAGGCCTCCAGCGGTGCGGATGGAGACATGACAGACTTGCGTGAGTCGTTTGGGGAAGCGGCACAGGCTGCGAGTGCTGGCCGGGGCCGTACGTCAAGTTTGAGAGGGATTCACCTCAAAGGTCTCGGCGATGACGCTGCCACGGATCCAGTTCCTGTGGCGGATAAGACCTTGCTCTGGGATTCTATAACACCTGCAGAGGTAAACAGGATTTCCGTAAGGACTGGCACTGCGCCCGGATGGACCAGATTACGCCGAGGATGTGGAACGCTGTTCCTGCAATTTTTCGTGCGCTTCTGTCCAATCTGCTGCTCCTGGCAGAGACGATCCCCTCGTCAATCGCCACAACCAGAACGGTGGCCACAACTCCTTGAGAAGGGGGGTATGTCCGATCGGCAAGGTCCGACGGAGTACCGTCCTCTCAGCATAAGATCCGTTATAACAAGACACTTCCACAAGTTATTGGCAAAGAGATTGGCAGCCCTCGACATCTTCGACAAGCGCCAAAGGGGGTTCCGGCCGGTGGACGGGGTATGTGAGAACGTCACAGTCCTTTCATCCGTGCTTTGGGACGCCCGGAGGCGTTGTCGTTCTCTGCATGTGGCGTGCGTTGATCTGTCGAAAGCTTTCGATACGTTTGCGCACGCTGCTATTCATACGACTCTCGATGAGTTGGGGCTCCCTCGGGAGTTTAGAGAGTACGTAAGGGCTGTCTATTCGAATGCGCTGACCGAGTTGCAGAGGGTCAGCGCTGAGGAAGTGTCGGCCATCATGATCGGCCGTAGCGTGAGACAGGGTGATCCGTTGTCGCCCCTGCTGTTCAATCTGGTCGTAGATAGAGCACTAGGAATTCTCTCGGAGGACGTTGGCTATCGATTGGGTAACCGGCTTATCAATGCGCTCGGCTACGCAGACGACATTGTGCTCCTGGTCTCTACCAGAGATGGTCTGCAGGAGAACTTGACACGGCTTCATGACGCCTTTATGAGAAATGGGCTCGAGATCAACGCGAGAAAGACCGGAGTGCTGTCCATGGTGGCGTCCGGCAGACACAAGAAGGTGAAGGTGGACACCACACCTTATTTCACCGTGGGGGGCAGCGATGATACCGCAAAGATCCCTGGTCGATGTCTGGACGTATCTGGGCTGCGAATACACAGGTGCTAAAGAACTCGCAGGCGATCCACCCTTAGCTCAGGCCATCGAGCAACTCACGAGCGCACCTCTTAAGCCGCAACAGCGGCTGAGGTTGTTGCGTGACTGTCTCCTTCCACGGTATTATCACCGATGGACAGTGGGTACGGTCTCGGCCAAAACCCTCAAGGGTAAGAATATCATCGTACGCACCGCGGTGCGACGATGGATGCGTTTTCCCCATGATGTTCCTGCTCGATACCTGCATGCGCCGATACAGAGTGGCGGGCTTGGAATGCCTCTATTGAGAACTTTGATCCCAATTCTGAAACTTAACCGACTGCAGCGGTTGTGTCGGAGTACTCTACCCGCAGCATGCGCGGCTGCCGAAACCACGTATGTAGCTAGGCAGCTTGTCTGGTGTGAAAACCAGATGCGAGTGCGAAGTCGCAGAGTGACTACGACCGCTGAGCTCAGACAGCAGTGTGCGGCCTGGTTGCGCGAGTCGTGCGATGGGAGTAGACTCAGAGAGGTTGCGGCCTCCAACCTGAGCTCCTACTGGGTATCGGCTGGCGCCGATGCCATCCCAGGTGCCGACTACGTGCACTATCACCACATACGAGCTAACTGCATACCGTCTAGAGCGAGATGCTTCCGAAGTCGTGATGGGCGCGATAATCGCTGTCGTGCCGGTTGTCCCGAAACCGAGACGCCGGCTCACTGCGTGCAACGCTGCTTCAGAACGCACGGAGTGAAAATCCTGCGGCATGACGACCTATGCCGTCAAGTTGGTGGCTATTTACAGCAGAAGGGATGGCGCGTCGATGCGGAACAAGCGTATTCGACGTCTGCCGGCCGGAGGCGGCCCGACCTGACCATCGCTAAGGGTGGTGAGGCAGTGGTCGTAGACGCGCAGGTAGTGTCTAGCAAAACCGCGTTGGAGATGTCCCACGAGCGTAAGGTGGAAAAGTACCGGTCATGTAATGATCTGGCAGCCGCTGTGGCGGAGCGCACAGGAGTACCACGAAATAATGTTCGTTTTACCGCCATTACTATTTCGTGGCAAGGTGTCTGGAGCTCGCGAAGCGAGTCTGAGTTGCGGGGGCTGGGTTTAACGTCCGCCCAGCTCCGAACGTTGACGACTCGGGTCTTGTGGGGCTCATGGCTGGAAACGTTTTAACGCAATGACATCGCGTTATAACGAGAGAAGAACGTGGCTTCATCTAGTGGTGCATGATGGATGGCGCGTAGAGTTGGGGGCCTCCGCATCATTCGCGCGAGTTTGAATGATTGCGTGAATGGTCGAGGTGAAATACAAGCTGCCTTTAGCTAGCTCCGACCTTCACGATCCAGGGTGTTGACTGCGAACACCAACAGTAAACAGCTCTGCAATATCGCTGTCGGTGGCTACTTGGCGACTGTGATTTTGTAGCAGTCGTCGCGCACCGTAGGCGAAACAGCCAAATGCCTCGTCATCTAATTAGTGACGCGCCATCGCCACCCTCCCCTGACCCCTTTCCAGGCCCTTCTCGTCGGCCGCCCGCTGGGCCACGACGCCACTGTCTGAGCTCAGCGGTCGTAGTCACTCTGTGACCCCGCACTCGCATCTGGTTTTCACACCAGACAAGCTGCCTAGCTACATACGTGGTTTCGGCAGCCGCGCATGCTGCGGGTAGAGTACTCCGACACAACCGCTGCAGTCGGTTAAGTTTCAGAATTGGGATCAAAGTTCTCAATAGAGGCATTCCAAGCCCGCCACTCTGTATCGGCGCATGCAGGTATCCAGCAGGAACATCATAGGAAAAACGCAGCCATCGTCGCACCGCGGTGCGTACGATGATATTCTTACCCTTGAGGGTTTTGGCCGAGACCGTACCCACTGTCCATCGGTGATAATACCGTGGAAGGAGACAGTCACGCAACAACCTCAGCCGCTGTTGCGGCTTAAGAGGTGCCCTCGTGAGTTGCTCAATGGCCTGAGCTAAGGGTGGATCGCTTGCGAGTTCCCTAGCACCTGTGTATTCACAGCCCAGATACGTCCAGACATCGACCAGAAATCTTTGCGGTATCATCGCTCCCCCCCACGGTGAAATAAGGTGTGGTGTCCACTTTCACCATCTTGTCTCTGCCGGACGCCACCATGGACAGCACTCCGGTCTTTCTCGCGTTGATCCCGAGCCCATTTCGCATAAAGGCGTCATGAAGCCGTGTCAAGTTCTCCTGCAGACCATCTCTGGTAGAGACCAGGAGCACAATGTCGTCTGCGTAGCCCAGCGCATTGATAAGCCGGTTACCCAACCGATAGCCAACGTCCTCCAAGAGTATTCCTAGTGCTCCATCTACGACCAGATTGAACAGCAGGGGCGACAACGGATCACCCTGTCTCACGCCACGGCCAATCATGATGGCCGACACTTCCTCAGCGCTGACCCCCTGCAACTCGGTCAGCGCATTCGAATAGACAGCCCTTACGTACTCTCTAAACTCCCGAGGGAGCCCCAGCTCATCGAGAGTCGTATGAATAGCAGCGTGCGCAACCGTATCGAAAGCTTTCGACAGATCAACGCACGCCACATGCAGAGAACGACAACGCCTCCGGGCGTCCCAAAGCAAGGATGAAAGGACTGTGACGTTCTCACATACCCCGTCCACCGGCCGGAACCCCCTTTGGCGCTTGTCGAAGATGTCGAGGGCTGCCAATCTCTTTGCCAATATCTTGTGGAAGTGTCTTGTTATAACGGATCTTATGCTGAGAGGACGGTACTCCGTCGGACCTGGCCGATCGGACATACCCCCCTTCTCAAGGAGTTGTGGCCACCGTTCTGGTTGTGGCGATTGACGAGGGGATCGTCTCTGCCAGGAGCAGCAGATTGAACAGAAGCGCACGAAGAATCGCAGGAACAGCGTTCCACATCCTCGGCGTAATCTGGTCCATCCGGGCGCAGTGCCAGTCCTTACGGAAATC